>NC_056737.1:625521854-625526854 GCF_019279795.1 Protopterus annectens
AGGAGCTGTCTTTCCATGAAAAGAGTAGCAGAAACGAATGCAATTTCCTATCCATTTTGAAATTGTCTGTTTGGAAATTGCTTTTCCTTGCACTCCAGTTGCATATGCTACAAAAAGTTGGTCAGTTTTTCTGCTGGTTTTAGTTCATCCAGATAGTAGCATAGTTGTCTGTGTACATCCAAGGTGTGCAATAGTCTTTCCCCCTTGTTCTGTGGGTTAGGGAAGAACATAGGCAAATGAATAGCTTGGTTCAAGGATACCCTGGATACCACCTTTGGCATGAAAGTAGGATTGGTTCTCAGAGACACTCTATCCTGGTGAAAAATAAGGAAAGGCTGCACTGCCATTAATGCCTGTAACTCGGATACTCTTCTTGCTGAAGTGATTGCCAGAAGGAAAGCAGTTTTCCAAGATAAAAACTGTAAGTCTGCTGATGCTACTGGTTCAAAAGGGGGTAGTGTTAATTTTTCCAGCACAAAATTGAGATCCCATGCAGGCAGAGGGGGTCTCCTTGGAGGTTTTACATTTTTGATCCCTCTTAAAAATTGTCTGAGGAGAGGGTGAGAGAAGATAGGAAGATCCATATTGTACTCTGCTGAAATTGCTGAAGCATGAATTTTAATGGAAAAATAGGACAGGCCATTGTGGAACAGTTCTGCTAAGTATTCTAGGATGTGTGCTAGGTTTGCCAGTGTGACATCTGTACCCTTTGATGTGCTCCAAATGAGGAATCTCTTCCATTTAGCTGAGTATGTCTTCCTTGTGGAGGGTCTGCGAGCCTCCAGGATAATGTCCTTGACCCTCTGAGATAAGACAGTTTGGTTTTGTTTTAAACAATTTTCCATGCAGTTAGCTGCAGTGTTTTCAAGTTTGGATGCAGGGTCTTGAAGTTGTTCTGCGTTAGAAGAAGAGGCCATAGGGATAGAGGCCATGAGTTCACCCGAGACATGCTTCTCAGTAGCGGATACCAGTGCTGCCTTGGCCAGTCTGGAGCTAATAGAATCACCTTTGGCTGTTCCTCCCTGATCTTCAGTAGAACTTTGTACAGCAATGGGAGAGGTGGGAATGCATACACTGTTAGGCATTCCAGCTGAAAGAGAGAGAGTCCACCCTCCAGGCTTGTGGGTGGTATATCCTTGAGCAGAATTTCTTCAGTTGGTGGTTGAGTGGGGAGGCGAACAGGTCTATCTCTGGCATTCCCCATTTGTTTGTTATGAGTTTGAAGATGTCTGGATGCAGCATCCATTCGTGAGCATCCGTGGTAGTTGTGCTTAAGCTGTCTGCTAGTGAATTCTCTTTTCCTGGTACGAATTTGGCCTGCAGCTGGATGTTGAGATTCAGGCCTAGGCTCCACAGATCCATTGCCATCCGGCATAAAGGGTAGGAATGCGTGCCTCCCTGTTTGTTTATGTACCACATGACTGTGGTATTGTCTGTCCTTATCAGCAGATGTCCTTGCTGGAGGAATGGTTTGAATGCCTCGATTGCATGCTTCACTGCCAGCATCTCCTTTAGGTTTATGTGCAAGTTTAGCTGGTCCTGAGACCATAGGCCTTGGATACACTTGTCCTCCATGTGTGCTCCCCATCCTAGGTCTGAGGCGTCCGTGGTGATGGTCTGCCTTGGTTGTGGTTTGTTGAAAGGCAACCCTCTGTTGGACTGGCAGGCCTGAGCCCACCACAAGAATTCCTTTTTCAGGCATGGAATGATTGGTATCATGGTTTCTAGACTGTGCCTGTGTTGAGACCATACATTCCTTAGGTACCATTGTAATTTCCTCATATGCAGCCTGGCATGCGGGATCAAGATTATGCAGGATGCCATGTAACCCAGGGCCTGCAGGACTTTCCTTGCAGTAAGCTGAGCTTGTCTTGTCAGAGCCATGAAGTAGTCTGGGAGTTGCTTTTGTTTTTCTTCTGTGAGAAAAGCCATCTGAGTTATTGTGTCCAGATCCACTCCCAAAAAGGTTATCCTTTGGGATGGCACTAGTCTTGACTTCTGGATGTTGACTGTGTATCCCAAGGCCTGTAACAGGTGTATGACATAGGCCAGATCCTTTATTAGTTTTGTCTTGTTGTCTGCTTGTATTAGGCAGTCGTCCAGGTATGGGTAGATTTGAATTCCCTGAAGCCTGCAATGTGCAATTACTGATGCCAGGCATTTCGTGAATACTCTGGGCGCAGTAGATAAGCCAAAGGGCAATGCTGAGAATTGATAATGCTCTGATCCTGCAAGAAATCTGAGGTGTCTTCTGCAATCTGGTCGTATAGGGACGTGCAGGTATGCCTCCTTGAGATCTAGAGTCACCAGCCAAGACTCCTTGCCCAACATGGGAAGAAGTTGCTGTAGGGTCAGCATTTTGAATTTTGGCACATTGAGATATGTGTTTAGTGCGGACAAGTCGAGAATAGGCCTCCATTGGTTTTCTTTTCTTGGTACAAGGAATAGTCTGGAGTAAAATCCTTGGCCTTGTTCCATAGATGGTACCCTTTCTATCGCTTTCATCTGAAGTAAATTGTTGATTTGTCTAAAAGCCTCTGGCTTCTGGTTTGGTGGAAGGTTTGGCATTCCGCTCCTTTTTGGTAAAGTGTGGAAGTGAAACCTGTATCCTTTGTCTATTGTTTGCAATGTCCATGTGTCTTTTGTAATGCAATGCCAGTTTTTCGAAAATAAAGCCAGCTTTCCGCCCAAGGGTGCTTCCAGTTGTTCCCTGGTAGGCGGAATCAGAGTCAAGTCATTGTGTCTGTGCTGCGGAAGTGGTTGTAGTTGCAGCTGTGGCAGTACTCCTCTGGTTGGCAGGCTGCCATTGACGACCCCTGTAGGCACCTTTTGATTGACCTCTGCCTCTTGGGCGTCTATTCCTGCCCCTCTGTGTTCTGGAGGTGTCTGGAAAGGACCAATTCTTTGAAGGCCAGTTTCTGCTGAACCTCGGAGGTTGAACCTGCAGTAAATCCTTCACTGTTTGCACAGATTTTGCTTTTTCTTCCACTTTCTTTAGAATCTCCTGTGCAGGGGAGCCAAATAAACTTTGTTTCTCCATTGGAGCATCTAGTAGTTTAACCTTGACATGGTCTGGCAAGGCTTGCTCTTTTAGCCAGGCATGCCTCCGAATTACTGCCCCAGTCATAGCTGATCTAAATGAAGCCTCCAGTGCATCATAGCCACATTTTAAGAAATGATTACTGACCTGCTGAGAGTTGTGTACCAAATCCTGAAGGGACTTACGGTCTAAAGGTTCAGGAGAAGAAAACTTTTTATTCAGCTGATCTAACAAATATTCCTGGTACTGTATCATATGGAATTGACAGTTTAATGCCCTGGCAGAAAGAGTAGCAGATGTATAAACCTTTTTACCCCATCTCTCTAATGCTCTTGACTCTCTTTCAGAGGGTAGGGGGTTTTTGGCAGTGGAAGCTCAACACCTTTTGGGCCCTGAGAAATAGTTTCTGGGTCTGCAGCATGGGCTTTATACAAGTGGAAGTGAGAATCCGGGACCCTGTAATATCTGTCAGGTTTGGCAGGGGCCGGGGGAAGAGAATCAGGGGCAGAACTGACATCATTGTACGCATCATCAACTACAGTTAGCACAGGTGGTATGGCTAAAGGCCTATGCTGTGGCAAATGTAAAAATGTCCTTAATCTTTTTCTAGAATCAGAAAAATCCTGACCCTGCCATTGAAAGTGTTCCCTCATTGAGTGTAAAATCTCCCCAAAGGAAAATTCTTCAGGAGGGGAGGCAGAAGGAATAGAGTCTTCTGCATCTGAATCCTCATAAGGTGAATATGGCCCTTCCTGATGGTCTGATAAATCAGATCCATCCGAGGAGTAATCAGAGGAGAGAGGTTCAGGGGGTTCAGTCCTAGGCCTTTTGTCAGGAGGAGGGTGGGAGGCCCTGTCTGGGTGAGGTTGGGAACCCCTAATCAAAGATATAAGGTCCTCAGCAAGGCTGAGAATCTGAGAACTTGAGGAAGGTCTCTGAGAAGTAGATTTGGCAGGTAAAGCTTTTGAAATTTTGGCAGCTTTAGCCCTGGAGAAGGCCTTAATAGACATAGAAGCAGGGGGCCTAGCTGCCCCACGTGCAGGTGTAGAAATGTCCAATGGAATGGTGTCGGACAATTCTTGTGCGCTTGCTTCTTCGGTAGGGATTTCTGAAACCGACTCAGGCCTCGGTTGTCGGAGGTATGTTTTCGGCAGAAGTAAGAACCGAGGACTTTGTTTCAGCCGAAACTGAGACACTCGCGGTAGGCCTAACCGTGGTTTCATCCGAAACCACGGGCTGAATGTCGGTCCTTTCCTTCGTTTTGGCCAAATGCATAGTCGGAGTCTCCGACGGCATTTTATATGCAAAAGCGGATCCAAAAAAACTCTTCTGCAAACTCTGACCGACGTCTAAGAGTCCGTCGGTTGAAGGAGGCACAGGCTAAACAAGCTGATACGTCGTGGTCTGGGCCTAAGCAAGGAAGGCAGTAAGAATGGAAATCCTTATGAGATATTTGTTTCCCACAAGTTAAACAATTATTTACTTTGTCTGACATCGGCTGAGGCAAGAAAGAGTCCCCAACGGGGTACTTAGCTTTTTTAGAAGTCTTCAGTAGCTGAAATATCTGGATCTGACCGACCGGCACTTGCGAACAGCTTCTGCTTCGGGCACCGCGCGGCAAGAAAGACTGGGGAAAATGGCGTTGGCTGATGCCTTTATACCACAGAAGCTCTGACGTCGGGGAAAGTGCGACATCAGCCGAGGCCAGACCCAGACTTTGGAATCCGGCCGACCGAAGGGCTGCCTGAGGCAGGACAACCCATATGTTATGACTGCAGATGCATCCTTGAAGGACATCAACTAATGTGAAAGGGAACAACGTTAACTACTGTCTCTCCCGAGGAAAAAAATACACTGAAAAATCCAGCATGCCTCTAAAGATGCAGATACAACAACCATAGACTTTCCTATACTTTAAGTTGCTACAACCAAAAATAAAGGCTTTATAAAACAAACTTTA
>NC_056737.1:625536854-625541854 GCF_019279795.1 Protopterus annectens
AAAGGTATGAGGAGAGGCCCATGTGGCTGCTGCACAAATAGTGTCTATTGGAAGTCTAGCCTGAAAAGCTGTAGATGTAGCTAGAGCTCTGGTAGAATGGGCTTTTGGCCTAGAAATCAACCCTTTGCCTCTGAGCTGATAAATGTAAGTAATCACAGAAGACAGCCATCTAGATAAAGTCACCTTGGAAACTGGAAGGCCTTTCCTGTTCTCTGCTTAGGATAGAAACAGTTGATCAGATTTCCTAAAATGTTTGGTTTTGTCTAGATAATATCTGAGTTGGCGGTGAACATCAAGACAATGCAATTTTTGTTCCGCTCTATCAGAATAATTTGGGAAAAAACTGGAAGATCAATGGATTGATTTAAGTTGTCTGCGATGCCACTTTGGGTAAGAAAGACGGATTAGTCCTTAGAGATACCCTGTCTTTGTGGAAGATTAAGTAGGGAGGACGAATGCAGAGAGCATGAAGCTCAGATACTGTCCTGGCAGAAGTAATGGCGACTAGAAAGAGTGTCTTCCAAGAAAGAAATTTCAATGAACAAGCAGCCACAGGTTCGAAAGGGGGGAGAATCAAAGATGTTAAAATTAAATTTAGATCCCACTGTGGTGGGGGGTCTTTAATCGAAGGTTTAAGTAAAAAGATACTTCGAAGGAATGCCTTGCAAAGTTTATGTGACAATGTTGTGGTCCAAAAAGCCTATATGAAAATTCGAAATGGCTGCCAGCTGAACTTTTACTGTGGAGGAAGAGGATCCTGAATGAAAAATCTCAGCTAGGAAGTCCAAGACCGAATGAATCGGAGCAGTATAGGGGTCTATATTCCTAGCTTTTGCCCAGAAGGAGTAACGTTGCCATTTACTAGTGTAAATCCTTCTGGTAGAAGATTTAATGGAAGCTACTATGATATCCCGGACGGGATTAGAAATCATAGGAAGCCTGGATAAGGATGGAAGTGGAGCAACCAAGCAGTGAGGTTGAGAGAAGGTATGGATTACTGCAGCTGCCCCGACTGGTGGGTCAGAAGATCTGGAACCGGGTCCAGATGCCATGGCTGTACCAAGAGATAACGATGTAGGAACAGAAACCATATCTGTCGAGGCCAATAAGGGGCAATTAGAATCAACTTGGCTATCAAGGCGGTTGCTTTCTGAATTACTTGAGGTATCAGAGGAAAGGGGGAAAAGGCATAAAGAAGTCCCCGGGGCCAATCTTGGGTTAGAACATCTCTGGGGGGGATGGCCTGGAAGGGGGAAGAGAGAGAAGAAGTCTGGGCATTTGCTGTTTTGAGGTGTAGCAAAAAGGTCGCAGCAAGGAAGGCCCCACTCCTGAAAAATCTCTTCCATAACTGATTGTTTGAGAGACCACTCGTGAGGCATGAGAATAGCTCTGCTCAACCTGTCCGCTATGATGTTGGATTTCCCGGGGATATGCATTGCTATCTGAAACTGCTGAGAAGAGATTGCCCACTGCCAAAGTCTGAGAGCCTCTCGACACAGTGGATAGGACTTGGTTCCGCCCTGTTTGTTGATGTACCACACTACGGACATATTGTCCGTTTGGACTGCAATAGTTCCCAGGGGAAGAGAGTAGTTGAGGGCCTGCAACGTTAAAATCACTGCTCTCATCTCTAGGACATTTATGTGCAGATGGTATTCGAAAGGTTGCCAAGTGCCATGGACCATCCTGCCCTGATAATGCCCCCCCACCCAATCAGGGAGGCGTCCGATGTAACCATGGCAGGAGGAACAAAGGGTCTGCCCTGATGGACTGGAGGGGACGATATCCACCAGTTCAGATGCCTTTTGCAAGTTGGAGTTATTGTGATCTTGTGACGCATGGGAAGTTGTTGAAAGGACCATTGGGCGAATAGCATCCATTGTAGAAGACGCATGTAAAAGCGGGCAAAGGGAAGAAGTGTTATGGCGGCCGCCATAACACACAATACTTTCAGAGCAAATCTGGCCTGAATTTTGTTGCTGAGAAGAATCACATGGACGTGACTTTGAATGTCCAAGATCCTTTGGTCTGTTAACTTTGCTGAAAGTTGTACGGTGTCCAATCTTGCACCTATAAAAGTAATAGATTGACAAGGCGACAAGGCAGATTTTTTGAAATTTATAGAAATACCTAGCCCTCTGCAAATGTGAATGGTGTAATCTCTGGCTTGGAGAAGTTGATGCCTGGTGGTGGCAGTGAGGACCAGTCGTCTAGATATGGAAACACCTGGAATCCTTGACGTCTCAGGTGAGCCGTAACCGCTGCCATACATTTGGTGAACACTCTGGGGGCTGTAGTGAGTCCAAAGGGCAGGGCCCTGAATTGGAAGTGACTGGTCCCCAGCCAAAAGCGGAGAAATCTTCTGGAGCGCCGGTGAATTTTTATGTGATAGTACGCATTCTGAAGATCTACCGAGCACATCCAATTGTCCTTGCCAGATAGGGTAGAATGGACTGAAGCGTGACCATCCAGAATCTTGTTTTCTTTACAAACTTGTTTAGTTTGCTCAGATCAAATATTGGTCTCCAGTCCCCTGTCTTTTTTGGTACTAAAAAGAACCTTGAGTAGAGTCTGGATCTTATTTGGTCTGCTGGGACTGGCTGGATGGCTCTTTTTGCTAGCAGTTTTGATATTTCTGATACTGCTAGTTCCCTTAGACCGGGCGGAATGTCTGGAAGGGTTCCCATTTTGCTGAATTGGGGTTTGAATAAAGGGAATTTTGTAACCCTCAGATATAATTGACTGTACCCCATTTGTCTTGAGAAAGGGAAAGCCAGGCTATTGGGTACAGCGATAATCTTCCCCCGACTGCCTCCGAAGGTGGACAATCGGGTAACATCTCAGGGATGCTGGAAGGGTTTGTCAGAAAGAGGCTCTCTGCTACCCTGATTTTGCGGACCTCCTCTGCCCCTAGGGCGGCGTCTGTTGTTGTTACCCCCTCTGCTTCTGGGGGTAAACTGACCTCGTGCGTCAGGCGTGACTCCTTGAGATTTGCAGAACCACATTTTCCCTCCATTCTGACCTTTTTGGTAAGGTCTTGAAGGGGTGGAAAAACGGACTCCTACGGCAGAAAGAGTCTTACCATCTTGTTCGCATCTAGTCAAAGTGTCTTTCACTTGAGGTCCGAACAAGGTCAAACCATCAAAAGGGGAGTTTGTGAAGGACGCCTTGAAGGGGTCTGCAAAATTACAAAGCCGCATCCAGGACTGACGCCTTAAAGCCACTCCTGTGCCTGCGGCCCTACTCGCTCCATCGGCTGCATAAGAAATGAGCCGCATGGAGGAGTTAACAAAGGAGTTTAGGATTCCTAGCTGTGAGCTAATCTTATCCTGAGACCCAACAGCTGACGGATCCTGTAAAACTTCTCCCAACTCTTTAAGAACATCTCTTTGAAGGCGGGTGTAGTGACACAAGTAGTTCAGCGATCGCATGGTAAAGGTCGCTGAAGAAAAAAATCCGCTTGCCGTACCTGTCCATAGTCCTAGAGTCCTTGTTATGAGGATGGACAGGTACTGAAGGATCACCTAGTTCCTTCTTGGTGGATGCAGCCACCACCATGGCATCAACCGGGACACCTTTTGTCAAATATTGCCTATCAGGTGGGGCCGTAATGAATTTAGAAGGCCTCCTAGGAATAGGTTCCACCGAATCCGGGGCCATCCACGCCTTCCGAGCTACTATGTCCATAAGAGGGTCGAAAGGCGGAGACACCCAGGAGGTGGAGGGTCGAGATCCGAACGCCTCCAGGTATACTGACTCGTCCTCGGAAGGATTAAGGGAGGGCCAGTTCCCCCTCTGCTTAAGGAGTTCAAGGATGTCTGAGAAAGAGACATCCTCAGAGGAGGACCTTGGGGATCCCTCCGACTCATCCAAGTCAGTATCAGATGTAATAGACTCGGGGGAGTCTAGATGTTTCCTCTTACATGTCCCTCTTACGCGGAGGTTCACCTGACGGATCAGGAGAAGCCTCGGAAGAGGAAGATATTCCCAATGGGGAAACCTGAGGCGTTGGATCTCTGGGTCCGGGAGCAAGAGAGTGGGAAGAGATGTCAGCAGGCACTGTAGTGGGAGGAGCTGATGGAACTGACCGTTGACTACGCCCAGGGGCTAGTACACTCCTCATCACCTCAGAGGCCCCCCATCAGAGAGACCAGAAGGTTCCCGCTCCGAAGAGATAGGAACTCCAGGCCTCACCGAGAGGGAAGGCTCCGAGGCAGATGTCAGGGCTGAGCTCACCAACGCCGAAGCCCCGAGAGGGAGAATGTGGTCGGACAAGGGTCCGATGCCACTCGCCCCCTCGAAGCCGACGAGAGAGACCAGACGCCCGGATCCCTCCAATGAAGGCCTCAAAGAGGAAATCGGAGTGGAGGACGATGGAGCCGAAGGAGGAGGTATCGGCTCCAACGCCACAACGGTCACAGCTCCGAGGAGCTCTGGCTCCGAGCTCTGTAAGAGAGTCAAAGGAGGAATGTTAGGTGGATGTGAAATGGCTACCGTCTGTTGAGATGGGCTATGGAGCATTTGGGCCAATGCCTGAGACTTTAATAGTCTACTCACCACTCTCTCGAGGTCGTGATCAGACAGCCTGGACGACCGAGAAGAACGGCTCCGATGGCTCCGCTCCGAGAGCAGGGGCGATCTCAGAGCTGAATGTATCGATTCCAATGAGGGGGATCGAGATTTCTTTTTAGAGGTAAGTGGAGCCGAAGGAGCCGAGGATAGGTCGGCTCCAGCCGGAGCCGACACTGAGTGTCCAGATTTGGTAGTATCGGCGCTGGATGGGGCCGATACTGTGACTTCTATGGAAGGATCGGCTCCGGCCGGAGCCGATCTCGACACTGAAGAAGCCGAACCAGTAGCCGACAGCTTGGGACTTGCAGCTGAAGGCTTGACAGTTTTCGAGGGCTTCCCCGGAGCCGACTTAGTCGGGGAGCTCTCAGGCTTTAATGAGCCCCTCAATATTAATTTATTTCTGCGCTCCTGCAGGACTCTTGGGCTGA
>NC_056737.1:625544354-625556854 GCF_019279795.1 Protopterus annectens
AGAGCAGACAATGGTTGCGCTAGCCATTGGAGTTAGGAAGGATTTTATCCTATACACTGACCCAAGTTTCTTGTTTATGTATTTAATAGTTTGGTTAACATGCATGTCAAATCTAAGATTGTTATCAATAGTTACTCCTAGTCGTTTTGTATAGGGGTCTGGGGAGATGACAGTGCCGTTGTTAGATTTTATGGTAAAGGATGTTGTTGAGGATTTACGAGTAGGGGAGAAAAGAAGTACTTTTGTTTTGTTTGGGTTTAAGATCAGGCGACGATCAGAGAGCCAATTTTCAACTATGGTGAATATATACTGGGTTATTGATAGTAGGTTTATTTGAGAGGTGTCAGAACATACCAGTGGAGAGTCATCTGCATACTGAATGCAGGTAGCATCTGGGATGGCTGTGTGGAGATCATTAATAAAGACTGAAAAGAGAAGAGGTCCTAATATGGAGCCTTGTGGAACTCCTATGGTATTAGGTAACAAGTAAGAGAGCTTTTTCTGCCATAGTACTGCTTGTTGTCTACCAGTGAGGTAGGTATGGAACCATTAAAGAGCTTGGTTATCTAAGGATAAGGTTTTCAGAGTGTGGATGAGTAGCTGATGGTTAACCATATCGAAAGCTTTGGACAGGTCCAGAAAGAGGGCTGAAGATATTTTGTTGTCATTCCGATTTTGGTTAATTACATTGGTAAAAGAGAGGAGGGCAGTAGATGTACTGTGGTGGGGTCTAAAACCATGTTGTGAGTTGGTCAGGAGTTTATTCTGAATGAGATAGTACAGGAGTTGTTTGTGCACACACTTCTCCATGATTCTGGCGAGTGGTGACAATATCGCTATTGGTCTATAGTTAGATAGTTCCTGTAGATGTGCTGCCTTTATGGAGTGGTATAACGTAGGATATTTTCCAGATTGAGGGGATGGTGGCTTCTGTTATGGTTCTGTTGATTAAGATAGAGATGGGGTATGCTATAGCATCTACAGCTTTTTGCAGGTATTCAGCTGGGAGAAGGTCGGCTGAGATGGTAGTTGCCTTAAGTTTTTTCAGCAAGGATCAGATGAGAACTGTAGAGACTGGTTGGAGGTTAAAAGAGAGTAGAGAGTTGGTTAAGGGATCATTAACTGTACAGCCACTAGGAATTAAATGGCTGGTAAGGGACTGGATAATCTCTGTAAAGAAACTATTGAAGGTATTTGCCACTTCTTCAGAACTTTTATGACAGGACGCTGCCGGGGTAGGAGTGGAGGATTGACTTGGGTGGAGAAGATTGTTTATACCTGCCCAACACTTTTGAGGGTTGTTTTGATGCTTCTGTTTTACATGGCAATAACAGTTTTTTTTTGTCAAGTGTGATGGATTTTTTTTTTGTCTCATTCCTTAGCTGCTGGAAATTAATGTGGTCTGGGGGGCTTTAGTAGTATGCCACTTAGTTGATTTTAGATTTGGAGTCTTTTGAAAGCCATGGGGGGATTTTTGTTTTAGTTCTGATTGACCGTTTCGGAGCATGAGAATCAAGTATGTTTAGGAATTTAGTATTAAAGTATACTACTGCCTCATCAAGGGGGAGGTGTTTTAGATCTGACCAATTACATAACTTGAGTTCAGTATGGAATTTTGTGGGGTTGAAATTCTTGCTTCTGACAGACCTGTAGGTGGGCAGTTGGGTGCTGACTGCCTTGTATTTAATTATGTATGTAATGAGGCGGTCACAAGGGTCGTTGGGGAGGGTCCCTGACATGTACATATGGGGATGATTATTGATAAGTATCCAGTCAAGGATATTCTATTTTTGGTTAGATTTACCTATTCAGGTGGAGGAAGATATGGTCTGTGAAAATCCATGGAGGTTAATATGGGTGGAGGGGGAGTCTGATGAACAAGTTCCAGTCAATATTAAAATCCCCCAGAATAATAGTTTCTTGAGGGTAGCTGGTAGATATCCAATTAAGAATGTCCTCCAGGGTGTCAGAGTTGTTGCCGGGGGGGGGGGGGGGGTGTAAATACCAATTATGTTTAAACTTTTCTGTACATTAAGCTGTAGTTTGGTAAACAGTACTTCAGCACTGGAGACCTGGGGTGGTTGAATGGGGTTGACTGTAACATTAAGAGTGCTTTTATATAGCACTGCTACCCCGCCTCCCTTTCTATTAGTACAATCAGCCCTGAGTACATTATACCCAGGTGGCAAGATCTCATTATCTGTGGTTGATGGCTTTAGCCAGGTTTCTGTTAAACAGTATAACAGGAAGGTAAAAGTACAGTTTTGTACGTACCATAAATGTAGATGTTCGAGTGCTAAGGCAGCTGCAGTCATAACAGATGGGTTCTCCTGCCATCAGGCAGGTCCTCGGTCGGCCGAATTCCAAAGTCTAGGTCCGGCGTCGGTTGTCGTCGCTTTCTTTCCTGACGTCAGTGCGACAGGGGTATATAAGACACAGCCGACGCCATTTTCTTCAGTCTTTCTTGCCCCAGATGTCAGGTGTCCCCAAAAGGAAGGCAATATATATATATAAAAAAAAAATATATATATATATATATATATATATATATAAAATATATAATCATGCATTGCAATATAATCAAAAATTAGAAGTTATGTACCTACCATAAAGTTCCATGTTAGTTGTCTTCTCTCACCTTCTTTCTTGCTGGATGGGTTCTACTCGGCACTTGCTAAGCTCGAGAGTCACTTTTACCAGCTCGAGGCAGCCCCATATCCCATGATGCAAGGCGGTAAGTACCCAGATCTCGTTTGGTACCTAGAGGGAAAACTACCTAGCATAAAAACTTCCCACTAAGGAAGAAGAGCAATAAGCCTAAAAGGCTGTAAGGGGAAACCAGATAACTAAAACTAGAACTAACTGGTGCCCAAAGAAACAAAATCTTCCAGAGCCAAGGGAGATCAAGGTCTGTCCAGGCAAGGGGGCAGGAGGGAGGGTGCAAGAAAGAAGGCGAGAAGACAACTAACATGGAATGTTATGGTAGGTACATAACTTCTAAATGTTAAGTTGTCAATCTCGCCTTCATTCTTGCTGGATGGGACCGCGTCCCTAGCACCTCTATCCTGGGTGGCTCAATGGAACAGACTCTTGAGAACCGTGGAACCAAAACTGGCTCTATCCTTGGAGGCCAAATCCAATTTGTAATGAGAAACAAAGGTATGAGGAGTGGCCCAAGTGGCTGCTGCACAAATAGTATCTAAGGGTAGCCTAGCCTGAAAGGCTGTAGAAGTGGCTAGGCTTCTAGTGGAATGTGCCTTTGGTTTTGAGCACAGCTGTTTGCCCCAAGTTGATAAATGTCAGAAATGGTGGAAGATAGCAATCTAGACAAGGTCACTTTGGAAACAGGGAGGCCTTTCTTATTTTCAGCATAAGAAATAAAGAGCTGATCAGACTTCCTGAATTGTTTTGTTCTGTCCAAATAATATCTGAGTTGGCGGTGAACATCAAGATAATGTAATTTTTGTTCCGATCTGTTGGAATAATTAGGAAAAAATACAGGGAGATCAATGGATTGGTTTAAATTTGTTTTTGAAGCAACCTTGGGCAAAAAGGATGGATTAGTTCTCAAGGATACTCTGTCCTTGTAGAAGACCAAATATGGGGGACGAACAGAGAGGGCATGAAGTTCTGACACTCTCCTAGCCGAGGTAATAGCGACAAGGAAGAGTGTCTTCCACGAAAGAAACTTTAGTGAGCATGAAGCAGCTGGCTCAAAAGGAGGAAGAATTAAGGATGTCAGCACTAGATTTAGGTCCCATTGAGGAGGAGGACTCCTGACAGGAGGTTTGAGGAGAAAAACTCCTTTCAGAAAAGCTCTACAAAGCTTGTGGGACATAATGTTGTGATCTGCAAACCCGACATGAAAGTTCGAGATTGCAGCCAACTGAACTTTGACCGTGGAAGATGAAGAACCCGAGTGAAAGATTTCTGCTAGAAAATCCAAAACTGCATGAACAGGGGCAGTAAAGGGATCTATGTCCCTTGATTTCACCCAAAGGGAGAAGCGTTTCCACTTGCTAGAGTAAATCCTTCTAGTAGAGGATTTAAGGGAAGCCACTATGATATCCCTAACAGGGTTAGAGATCATAGGAAGCCTGGCTAAGGAAGGAAGTGGAGCAACCAAGCTGTGAGGTTGAGAGAAGGAATGGACCGATGCAGCTGACCCGATTGGTGGCTCAGAAGATCTGGCACTGGGTCCAGATGCCACGGCTGCACCAAAAGATGACGATGAAGGAACGGAAACCAAATTTGTCGAGGCCAATACGGGGCAATGAGAATCATTTTGGCTCTCAAAATGGCAGCTTTCTGGAGTACCTGCGGTATCAATGGAAAGGGAGGAAAGGCATAAAGAAGTCCCTGGGGCCAATCTTGGGTAAGAGCGTCTCTGGGGGGATGGCCCGGAAGTGGGAAGAGAGAGAGAAGAAGGCTGGGCATTTGCTGTTTTGGGGAGTAGCAAAAAGATCGCAACATGGGCGGCCCCACTTGAAAAATCTCCTCCACTATAGATTGCTTAAGAGACCACTCGTGAGGCATGAGTATAGCTCTGCTCAATCTGTCCGCTAAAATGTTGGTTTTCCCAGGGATATGCGTTGCTACCAGAAACCGATGAGAGGAGATCGCCCACTGCCAAAGTCTGAGAGCCTCTCGACACAAGGGGTAGGACTTGGTTCCGCCCTGCTTGTTGATGTACCACACTACGGACATATTGTCCGTGTGAACTGCAATTGTTCCCAAGGGAAGAAAGTCGTTGAGGGCTTGTAATGTTAAAAGCACTGCTCTCATCTCTAGGACATTTATGTGCAGGTGGTATTCGAACGGTTGCCACATCCCATGAACCATCCTGCCCTGATAATGACCCCCCCCACCCGATCATGGAGGCGTCCGTAGTGACTGTGGCTACCGGGGCCGGGGAAACAAAGGGTCTGCCCTGATGGACCTGGGGAGAAGAAATCCACCAGGATAGGTGGTTTTTGCAAGTTTGTGTCACCAGAATCTGGTGACGCATGGGAAGCTGTTGGAAGGACCATTGGGTGAACAACATCCATTGAAGGAGGCATGTAAAAGTGGGCCAAAGGAAGAAGAGTAATGGCAGCTGCCATGAGGCCCAATACTTTTAGGACCAGTCTGGCTTGCACCTTTTTGTTGGCAAGGATGATCCGCACATGGTTTTGGATATCTAGGATTCTCTGGCTTGTGAGGTTTGCTGACATCCGAACAGTGTCTAAATTTACGCCTATAAAGGTAATAGACTGGCAGGGTAATAAGGAGGATTTTTAGTTCATCGAAATTCCTAATTGTGTGCAGAGCTTTAGGGTGTAATCTCTGGCTTGGAGAAGTTGATGCCTGGTGGTGGCCGAGAGGAGCCAGTCGTCGAGATACGGAAACACCTGGAATCCTTGACGTCTCAGGTGAGCCGTGACCACTGCCATGCATTTGGTGAACACTCTGGGGGCTGTAGTGAGACCAAAGGGCAGGGCTCTGAATTGAAAATGACTGGACCCCAGCCGAGCGGAGAAACCTTCTGGAGCGTCTGTGGATTTTATATGATAGTACGCATCCTGAAGGTCTATTGAGCACATCCAGTTGTCTTTGCCCAAGAAGGGCAAAATCGATTGCAGTGTGACCATCCGAAATCTTGTCTTTTTCACAGACTTGTTGAGTCTGCTGAGGTCCAATATTGGTCTCCAATCTCCCGTCTTTTTGGGAACCAAAAAGAACCTTGAGTAGATTCCGGGCTCTGAATGGTCTGTTGGAACTGGCTGAATGGCCCTTTTTTGTAGAAGCTTTGATACTTCTAATTTTGCGATTTCCCTTAGACCGGGTGGAACATCTGGAAGGGAATTTTTGAGAGAGAAGGGACTTTCCTCGAAAGGAATCTTGTAACCCTCAGATATAATCGACTGTACCCATTTGTCTTGTGAAAGGGAAAGCCAGGCTTCTGGGTACAGCGATAATCTTCCCCTGACTGCCTCCAAGGATGGACAGTCGGGCAACACCTCAGGGATGCTGGAAGGGATTGTCAGAGAGAGGCTCTCTGCTGCCCTGGTTCTGCGGACCCCCTCTGCCCCTAGGACGGCATCTATTATTATTACCCCCTCTGCCTCTAGGGGTAAACTGACCACGTGTGTCCGGCGTGACTCCCTGAGATTTACGGAACCAAATCTTTCCCCCCTTCTGTCCTTTAGGGTAAGGCCTAGAAGGGGTGGAAAAACGGACTCCTACAGCAGAAAGAGTCTTACCGTCTTGCTCACACCTGGTCAACGTATCCTTCACCTGAGGAAAAAACAATGTTGACCCATCGAAGGGAGAGTCTGTGAAGGACGCCTTAAAGGGATCCGCAAAATTACAGAGCCGCATCCAGGACTGACGTCTAAGAGCCACTCCTGTCCCTGCAGCTCTACTCGCTCCATCTGCTGCATATGAAATCAGTCGCATGGAGGAGTTGGTTATGGAGTTAAGGATTCCTAGCTGAGAAGCAATCTTGTCCTGAGCCCCTGCAGTTGTAGGATCCTGTACTACTTCACCTAATTCTTTAAGGATGTCCCTTTGAAGTCTGGTGAAGTGACATAAATAATTCAGCGAACGCATGGCAAAGGTCGCTGAGGAAAACGTCCGCTTACCATACCTGTCCATGGTCCTAGACTCCTTGTTAGGAGGATGGACTGGTATGGAAGGATCTGCAAGTTCCTTCTTGGTGGCGGCCGCCACCACCATGGCATCAACTGGGACACCTTTTGTAAGAAATTGTTTCTCGGAAGGGGCTGTAATAAATTTAGAAGGCCTCCTGGGGACTGGTTCCACGGAATCAGGAGCTGCCCACGCCTTCCGAGCTATCACCTCCATGAGGGTGTCGAAAGGCGGAGACACCCAGGAGGTGGAGGGTCGAGATCCAAATGCCTCTAGGTATACCGACTCATCCTCGGAGGGATTAATGGAGGGCCAGTTTCCCCTCTGTTTTAGGAGTTCTAGGATGTCTGAAAAGGAGACATCCTCAGAGGGGGATCTTGGGGACCCCTCCGACTCATCTAAGTCGGTATCCAAAGGTGCTTCCTCTTACAGGTCCTCTTACGCGGGGGAATCTCCTGACGGATCAGGAGAATCCTCGGAAGAGGGGGTTCTTCCCAGTGGGGAAACCTGAGGCGGTGGATCTCTCGGTCCGGGAGCAAGAGAGTGGGAAGAGATATCTACAGGCACCATAGAGGGAGGAGCTAATGGGATAGACTGCTGCCTGAGCCCAGGGGCCAGCACACTCCCTCATCACCTCGAAGACTCCCCTCCCAGGGAGATCCGAGAGACCCCGTTCCGAAGAAACAGGAGCTCCCGGGACCACCGAAAGGGAAGGCTCCGAGGCAGATGTTGGGGCCGAGCTCACCAAGGCCAAAGCCCCGAGGGGAAGAGCAGGGTCGGACAAGGGTCCGATGCCACTCACCCCCCCCCGGAGCAGACCAGGGAAGCCCGACCACCGGATCCCTCCAAGGAAGGTCTCGAGGAGATAAGAGTAGAAGCTGAAGGAGCAGAAAGGGGTGGTATCTGCCCCGCAGCCGTAGTAGTGACTATTCCCATAGACTCCGGCTCCGAGCTCTGGAGGAGAGTCGAAGGAGGAACTTGAAGAGGGTGTGGACTAGTAGTCGTCTGATGAGACGGACTATGAAGCATTTGGGCTAGTGCCTGTGATTTTAACAATCTGCTTACCACTCTCTCCAAATCATGGTCTGAGAGCCTGGAAGACCTAGATGAACGGCTCCGATGGCTCCGCTCCGAAAGAAGAGGCGAGGTCGGAGCCGACAGTATCGGTTCCAAAGAGGGAGACCTGGACCGCTTCCTCAACGGAACCATCGGAGCCAAAGAACCCTCGGTTCCAGACGGAGCCGACAGCTTATCGGCTCCAAGCCTGGTCAAAGATGTATCGGCTCCGGCCGGAGCCGATACAGGCAAGGAAATAATGGTATCAGAGCCAGTCGGTGCCGATACCGCAGCCTGAGACACATGGTGGTCGGAGCCGACACCAATGTGGCACTTAAAGTATCGGCACCGATAGCCATCGGTGCCGAAGGTTTAGTCAAAATAAGATCGGCTCCAGCCGGAGCCGATCTCGACTCCAAAGGAGTCGGAGACAGGGCCGAAGGCTTAGAAGCAGAAGCCTGGGCCTTGGAGGTCTTAGAGGGCTTGCCCGAAGCAGACTTGGCCGGGGAGCCCTCCGGTTTAAGTAGACCTCTTAGAATTAATTTGTTTCTCCTTTCCTGCAGGACTCTCTGGCTGAAAGAGTGACAAATAGCACAGGAGTCCTGCAGGTGGAGAGGTCCCAGGCAATATATACAAGAAGTGTGACCGTCTGTCAGAGACATCTTCTGACAGCATGAGTCACACTTCTTGAAGCCTGAGACCCTCTGTTCTTTAGACATAGTGAGTACACACACAACACACTATTCACACAGTCCCAGATTCAGAAATTTTAACTTAAATGGGGAAAAAAATAAACCACACACACACCCTGATAGGAAGGGATGGGAGGGGACTGAAGGCCCGACTAAATAAAAACAACTAGGGAAACAGTAGAACTAGAGCTAAAGACCCTACAACTATCTAAAAATGACAAATTAACTAAACTATGAGAGAAAAATTAAGAATGGGGTGACTAAAATTTGTTTGACAAATTACTTACCAAGAGCTGGTAAAAGGAGTATCTCATCAGCGAAGTGGCAAACAAGATCTGGGTACTTACCGCCTTGCATCATGGGATATGGGGCTGCCTCGAGCTGGTAAAAGTGACTCTCGAGCTTAGCAAGTGCCGAGTCGGAGCCGAGGATCGGCTCCGAACCCATCCAGCAAGAATGAAGGCAAGATTGACAACTTAACATCCAGTAGTTGCAAGCAAATACACCATAGAAGGATAACCCAATCAAGTTGTAAGATGAGGAGTTAGCCACTAGGTCTGTACCCAGAGGGGAAGGAGGGAGGGAAACCTGGACTGCAGCCGTATTAGCACTCGAACATCTACATTTATGGTAGGTACAAAACTGTACTATGTTCATCGTGCATACAGCTGCAGTCATAACAGATGGGTAGAATCCCAAAGCTACGCACAGGGTGGTAGGCACTAGGTGGAACTGGGAGGAGCCAGCATGCCCTGCAACACAGCAGTGGCAAAGCCTGCTCTAGTTTTTGAGTATAAAGGTAGGTGGTAGTGTTTAGTGAAGGTATGCACAGAACTCCAAAAGGCTGCCTCCAAAACATCTTTGGTAGGGACTCCTCTGAGGAAGGCTGCAGAGGTAGCTGTGGCCCTTGTGGAGCGGGATCTGATGCCTGCAGGTACAGATTTACCATGAAAGGAGTAACAAAACCGTATGCAGTGGCCTATCCATTTTGAAATTGTCTGTTTGGAAACTGGCTTCCCTTGAGCTCCTACAGCATAGGACACAAAGAGTTGTTCTGATTTCCTGAAAGGCTTTGTTCTGTCCAAATAGTAACGTAGCTGTCTATGGATGTCTAAGGAATGTAGCAGCCTTTCCCCTTTGTTTTGAGGATTGGGGCAAAAGGTAGGTAAGTGTATGGCCTGATTTAAAGCTACCCTGGATACTACCTTAGGCATAAATGACGGGTTGGTTCAGAGGAAACCCTGTCCTGATGGAAGATGAGAAAGGGCTGCACAGCCATGAGGGCTTGTAGTTCTGAAACCCTACGAGCTGAGGTAATGGCCAGAAGGAAAGCTGTTTTCCAGGACAAATATTGCAAATCTGTTGAGGCAGCTGGTTCAAAGGGAGGCAATGTTAATTTTTCTAGAATGTAATTAAGATCCCAGGCTGGTATTGGTTGTTTCCTTGGAGGTCTTATATTCTTAGCCCCTCTGAGGAACTGTCTTAAGAGTGGGTGAGAGAATAAGGGTGGATCAGTGTTGTATTCTGCAGAAATGGCTGAGGCATGGATTTTGATGGAGGAAAATGAAAGTCCACTGTTGAACAGCTCAGCTAGGTACTGTAATATCTGAGGCAAATTCAGTTTTCTAGGATCCTGGCCTTTTTTCTCATTCCAAGCGCAAAACCGTTTCCATTTTGCGGAGTAAGCCTTTCTAGTAGATGGCCTTCTGGCCTCCAAAATGACATCCTGTACCTCCTTGGAGAGTAGGGTCTGTTGTGGTGTTAAGGAATTTTCCATGCAGCCAGATTGAGTGTTTTCATACTGACTGTGAAGAGTTTTGTAGCTGTGCTGAGTCAGTAGAAGAGGCATTAGAGGTAGGGTCCAGGGAGGAGAATGTGTTAGGCTCCTCAGGAGTGGGTACCAGTGTTGTCTTGGCCAGTCTGGAGCAATCAGTATCATCTTCGGTCTGTCTGCTCTTGCTTTCAAGAGCACCTTGGGCAGAAGAGACAAAGGTGGGAAGGCGTAAACTGTCCGTGCTGCCCAACTGAAAGAAAGGGTGTCCACTCTATAGGCCTTTGGATGGAAGGTCCTTGAGCAGAATTTTGTCAATTGATGATTCCTGTGGGAGGCAAAGAGATCTATGTCTGGCCTTCCCCACGCTTGGATTATCTTTGTAAACACTTGAGGATGCAACTTCCATTCGTGCGGGTCTGTCATATTTCTGCTTAGATTGTCTGCCAGCGTGTTTTCCAAACCTGGCAGGTACTGTGCTTGAAGTTCGATTTGCCATTCCAGAGCCAAGTTCCAAAGTGACATGGCCAGCCTGCACAGGGGGTATGAATGTGTTCCTCCTTGTTTGTTTATGTACCACATTACTGTGGTGTTGTCTGTTCTTATCAATAATTGCCCTGGATGCAGGAGGTCCTTGAAAGCTGTAATTGCATTTATCACTGCTAGCATTTCCTTTTGATTGATGTGAAGGTGCTTTTCCTTTTGGGATCATTTGCCCTGAATGCACCTGTCTGTCATGTGTGCCCCCCAGACGTAGTCTGAGGCGTCTATTGTGATGACTTGATTTGCTTGAGGCTTGCAGAATGGTAGACCTGTGTTTGTTTGGCATGCTTGGGCCCACCATAGAAATTCCTTCTGCAAACATGGGATTAGTGGTATTATTGTTTCCAAACTGTGGCTGTGTTGAGACCATAGGTTTTTTAGCTACCATTGAAGTTTCCTCATATGCAACTTTGCTCATGGGATTAGAAGAATGCAAGATGCCATGAAGCCCAGAGCCTGCAGGATTTTCCTTGCAGTTAGCCGGGTACAATTTGCTAGTATTTTGAAGTACTGAGTTAGTTGCCCCTGTTTTCCTGGCATAAGATAGGCCATCTGGGTGTTTGTGTCCAAGTTGGCACCCAGGAAAATTATTTTCTGAGATGGTGTTAGCCTGGATTTCTCTTTGTTGACTGTGTATCCCAGAGAATTCGATAACCGTGTTACATAAGAGAAATGTTCCAGAAGTATGTGTTTGCTGTCCGCTTGGATCAGGCAATCGTCCAAATAAGGGTAAATTTGTATCCCTTGAAGTCTGCAGTAGGCAATTACTGATGCCAGGCATTTCATGAATACTCTGGGCGCAGCAGATAAGCCAAAGGGCAATGCAGAGAATTGATAGTGGATTGAACCTGCAAGAAATCTGAGGTATCTTCTGCAGCTTTGTCTGATTGGGACATGCAGGTATGCCTCCTTGAGGTCCAATGTTACCAGCCAAGACTCCTTGCCCAGCATGGGAAGAAGCTGCTGTAAGGTGAGCATCTTGAATTTTGGTACGAGTAGAAATGTGTTTAGGATGGATAAGTCCAAAATGGGTCTCCAATCGGTTCCCTTCCTTGGTACCAGGAATAGTCTGGAATAAAAACCTTGACCTTGTTCGTGAGTAGGTACCTCTTGAATAGCTTTCATGTCCATGAGCTTTGAAATTTGTATTTGAGTCTCTGCCCTTTGATTATGTGGCAGGTTCGGCATGCCTCTCATTTTTGGAAGCGTGTGAAAATGAAATCTGTAGCCTCTGTTTATAATGTCCAGGATCCATTTGCCAATTTTTTTAAAATAATGCCAGCTTTCCTCCCAAGGGTGCTGCCAGCTGAGACTTGCTTGGCATGCAAAGGGGAAAGTCATTGGGTTTGTTTCCTGTATTGTTGTGCACTGTCTTCGCCACCTCTTGGAGCTGGAGTTTGCCATTGTCTGCCTCTATATGATCCTTGAGATTGTCCTCTGCCCCTTGTGCGCCTGTATCTACCTCTTTGGGGCTTGTCCGTGGCTGGAAAGGACCTGTTTTTTGAAGGCCAATTTCTGCTAAAACGTGGTGGTTGTACCTGTAGAAAAGCTTTGACAGTTTGCATAGATTTAGCTTTTTCTTCCATTTTCCGTAGTATCTCCTCAGCATTAGTACCAAATAATACATCCTTTTGTAAAGGAGCATCTAGTAGTTTAGCTTTAACATGATTAGGCAAGGTTTGTTCCCTAAGCCAGGCATGTCTACGAATGACTGATCCTGTAACAGCAGCTCTACTTGAGGCCTCCAGAGCATCATAGCCACATTGTAAGGTGTGTTTACCCACTTGTTCTGCACTATGCATCATATC